>NC_085996.1:6087021-6127021 GCF_030014385.1 Trichomycterus rosablanca | reverse complement strand
ATCATGTTCTTTTAGGTATCCCCTCTAATTCATCTTAAAATCTGACATTCAGGAGGAACCTCTGTGGTAACATGCTGTCCATTTCAAATACACCGGAACCTCGATTTAACAGACTAAAAGGGGGGAGCACTGGTCCGTAAAATGCGATTGTCCAAAACAATGAGGGTTTTTTTTCTAGGGGGTGTGAAAATATATGAAAACACAACAAGAGGTCCACAAAAGTAATGAACAACGTAAATAGATCTGTACATATGTCATGTAAAATTAGTGTTCTGTACTACTGGGAAGAAATTTCATTTACCTTGTGTGGTGAAGGAGGGTTTTATTTTTGCCGTGATCGTATAGTGGCGACTTTAAAATAGAGTTTCTATTTTTCTGAGTCTGAAGCACTGGTGCAGAACTAAGCTCTAGAACTTGCAATAATTAAGCATAAAACACAGGGAAAAAAAGGAAAGATCAAAGTGAGCCTCCCGACAAAATAAAGCCGCCATACATCACTCATGTAAACCAACGGACATTTACTGAACTACTGGTCTTGGTATGCTTCTCGTGGGATTTTAAACAATCGGACCAGGCATTCAGTTTTCCAGATTTTGTCTGTTAAATCTGAAATCCGTTAAATAAAGGGTCTGTTAAATCGAGGTTCCACTGTAGTGATATATGGATCTTATGCAGTTAAAGGATCACATACACGTGGAAGGGTCGTGGATGTCATTGCGATTGAGACTGAACAAGTAAAACACATTCCACTCTGCTTTTATTACATCTGTGGGGTCCAAAAATATAATACTGATATGTTCCTTGACTCTCTTTGCTTTGGTCAGACACTTTTGGTAACCGTAAACAAGCTTCTGGCCCAGCTTCAGATCTTTAACCAGTCCTCATCATCTTGATAAGGTTATGGTCACTAGTAAATCATCCTAGCCAACTGCTGCTGGGATCCAGGGTTTGAAATCCCAGCGGTGCTATCAGCCAATCAGGCTTCTACAAATATACATGATTGGCTATGTGTTTGGGCAGGGATGGGGGGTGGTTGAGGCCATGTGATGAATTGCCGTCCTTTTTGGGGTGTCTTACTGTATTGTGCCCAGATTCCAGGGCAGCCACTGCGATAAAATCCAACCGAAAAATGTTGATCTTCCTTTAACACTGTGCTTGATAGTAAATACAGTGTTGTTGGGTATAACTGTCTCATCATTTCTCTTTAAACAATGGCAATTGGGTTTTTTTTTCAATTAATTATGTTTTTATTATCTTATAATTATTTTATTGTCTTATGTTGTTTAAAATCCCAGGATTCTGTGTGTTGTACTGTTGTGTGTTGTACTGTTGTGTGTTGTATGTTTCCTGTATTGTGTGTGTGTGTGTGTGTTGAATTGTGTGTGTGGGTGCTGTACCTTGAGTGTAGAGTGGTGGGAATGTCACCTGATCGCTGGCCTGGTGGAGACCTCAATGTGCTGCTGCTGCGATGTGTGTGTGTGTGGGTGTGTGTGTGTGTGTGTGCGTGTGTGTGTGACAGCCGTGGGTCGGCTTTACAAAAAGGCCTCTGTAATAAAGAGCCACAGTGAAGGAAGTCAGTCACACTCTGCGCGCTCACTTACAACAGAGCCATGAGAATAAGCGTGAGAGCGAACGGGAGGAGGGTCAACACCACCCCCGACACACACACACACACACACACACACACACACACACACACAGGCTGCACACAAGGCTTAGAAGATACTACTTTAGCTTCAGCTGAAGGGCTGTGTCTCAATTTGCACACAAAATCCTATAGTGTGATCGAAAGATTACATTTAGTATTTATAATGGTTATTGGAACACAACCGTGTTCACCTGATATGGAGTTTCATGCTGATATTATTATGTCCATGTGATGCTTCTACATTCACTCTCTGTGCGCTGTCAGTGCTGGTCCCAAGCCCGGATAAAAACAGGAGGGTTGCGCCAGGCAGGGCATCCAACGTAAAAACTATATCCAGCCTGGTATGTGGACCAGATCTGCTGTGGCGACCCCTAAATACAGGAGCGGCCGAAAGAAGAAAATTATCTGCTCAAGTTTTAGGGGGTGAACTCGGTCATTAGGAGGGGTGTCCACTTACTTCTGGTCATGAAGAAGTGGGAGAGACTGAAAAAGAGAAAGGGGTGAAGGATGGAGGTGGAGGGTTACTTACATGCCAGGATGAAGGGCTAGAGTGGGACTTCAGAGCTGAGGATAATATAAAGGAACAAAGAGACGTTTGGTCATGGACGTTTGAGATAGACCCCAACCTCCTACAGCATCTGTGTAGGTAGCGACCTTGGGACATAGCCTTACCACCCAAAAACCGCCCTTTCCTGACCAATGTGGTGTCTTATGTGAGCTCTGATACACAAGTGATGCCAGTTGATACCAAATCCCCCCCCCCCCCCCCCACCCTCGAACTTATCATTTTACCTCTTTTTGTGGGGTCCAAGTATTAATTAGAAGGATCAGACTCACCCAATCCCCCCTGTAATTCGAACCATGCTTTAAACGAGGGTTCATTATTAGGGCAGAATTCACAATTCACCAAGAAAACAGTACAGGCCTAAATGCTTGACCTCTACAGTAAGCATCTGGGTGCTCTTTCATGGTGTTTGAGCGTTCGGCTGGCATTGTCTCGGTCTGTATGTCATCACAGAAAATCGGTACAATGTTCTCCAAACTACACCGTGGGGGTTTAACAGAGTACCAGACTAGCTATTATAATGTCATTGGTTCAAGCCCCACTATAGCCAAGTTGCCACTGTTGGACCCCTAAGCAAGGCCCTTAACTCTCAATTGCTTGCATGTTATTCGGTCAAAACTGTACATCGCTTTGAATAAGGTGTCCACTAAATAATGCAAATGTAAATGTAAAGCTGATCAGATCATATCAGTTGTTTCTAGCCTTAGGACATGAGTGGACACTGAATAGTTAATAGATTACTTGATCTTAACCTCTTTAACCCCCTCTGGAAGGTTTTAGGCTTATGCTCCCCACCACTATCAGAACAATTTCAGAGGAATGGCTCTCCACCCCTCCAGTGCAGTCACAGAGACCTGTGGGATAAATGCCGACGTGCATTAAGGCCGAGGCCCAACACCTTAATAAGACATGCTGGGATGTTGAGGAATATTTACAGCAGAAGTTTCAGGAATGCACTTGAACCCCACTGTGCATGCACTGAATGTTTTAGATACATGATATCAACGTAAGATAGTGTTCAGATTCCAGACGTATGGAAGTCGTGAGTAAGTCGTGATCCTGCACCGCTGATCTCCTGATCTCCCACCCAACACGCCTCTTTTGCTGTATTTCATCTGTACACGCTTTGAAGAGAAAAGACCCAGGCGCACTTTGATAAGATAAAAAAGGTGCCCTCTGCAATCTACCGAATGCTCAGAATTGTTAAGCTCTTCTACATTGTACCAAAAGGGACATGACATTGGTCAGTGGCTCTAGCTGTATTGGGGCCTACATTAACAAGGGCAGTAAAGCCAGATTTAACTTCTTAAATTACTACATATTTACACTTTTTAAACTTTTTATTGGCTGAATAACATGTCCAGGCTTTTTATTCATAAAGTACATTAGATTAGGGAAAATTTGCAGTTTATTGTTACAGAAAAAAAACCTTAAAAAATCAAATCACTTTTTATTGTCACGTCTGTTTGTTTGTTTGTTTATTAGGATTTTAACGTCATGTTTTACACTTTTACATTCATGACAGGAACGGCAGCCACTCATTACACAAGGTTCATCAGTTCACAAGGTTATATCGAACTATTGTCTTGTCACAATACAACACGGTAGGGCGTGGAAAATGCCAGGTGCGTAGTCACTTGCAGGATGTTAATACACATTAAATACAAAGTTACATACACAATAAAGGGCAGTTCAGTGGGTAGCACTGTCCTCCCACAGCAACAAGGACCTTCTATCAAGGTTCGATCCCCAGGTGGAGCGGTCTGTGTCTGTGTGGGTTTCCTCCGGGTGCTCCGGTTTCCTCACACAGCCCACAAACATTCAAGTGAGGTGAACTGGAGATACAAAATTGTCCATGACTGTGTTTGATATTAAAAGAAGAAGAAATACTTTATTTGTCATATATACATGTACAGTACAATGAAATTCTTTCTTCGCATATCCTAGCTTGTTTTGGGAGCTGGGGTCAGAGCGCAGGGTCAGCCACCTTACAGCACCCCTGGAGCAGACAGGGTTAAGGGTCTTGCTCAAGGACCCAACAGTGGCTGCATAGCAGAGCCTGGATTTGAACTGCCAATCTTCCGGTTGATAGCCCAAAGCTCTACCCACTAGGCTACCACTGTCCCTAAAGCTTGAACTGATGAACTGATGAACTACCTGTCCTGTAACCAATGTGTGTAATACATTCCTAATAAATAAATACACATTAACACTACTTTAATCGGTTCAAAACTCGGTGTTGCCTCCAGTCGGCTGGGCGCCATCTAGCGGGCATAATTGCCAGTGCCTGCAGCAGATACTAATTGGCCACCGTATCTGCAGGGTGGGGGCCGGACTATGTGTGGGTGGGTGGGTCTTCATACGCTGTGTAAGGACCCTGATTGGCGGAAGAGACGCCTGTGCAGAATGCAGGGGCGTGAAGAGGAGGGCTGTACACATGTTGGAAGAGGCGTGTACAGCAACGTGCTCTCCTTTGATGCAATCGGGTATCTCTCAGCGGCGGAAGACAAGATTGAGTGCGATAAATCGGGAGGAAAATGAGAAGAAATGCATAAAAAAAACCACTGTAAGTACTTTAAATACACAACTGCATCAAATTATGAAAATACAAGGATCATATACACATACGTACTATCCTAAACCCAATTCCAGTGTAGAATGAATTGGTACGTGGTGAGAGTGTGGTGTGGATTAATCATGGTTAGTGGTTCATGAGAGATGCTGGTTCTTGCTGTTCAGCAATCTGATGGCCTGGCCGGTTCTTGACCTGATGTTCCTGTACCTGTTGCTGCTCGACGACTAGTAGAACAGGCAGTAATTTGGGAGGATGGAGAATAAACAGCTCTAAAGATCATGATGATGTTTTACCACGTTTAAATGATAAGAACTGCAAAAACTAGATGAACTAGATGTCAGTGTGTGTGAGTAGGAGTGGAGGTGCACAGTTACTTTCATGTGGCAAAGTTGTTCACTATCACATTACCAATTTTTTAGCTGTTAGCTCTCAGCTTAAGTGTTTAGTAAAGAAATGATGAAGGTTTTTAATCGTCTTTTGAAGACAGCGAAAGACTCAGATGTTTGGACAGACAGAGGAAGCTCATTCCACCACGAGTTCTGGGTGGAGGATCAAGGCGAGCGAGACTAGTGGCACAGAGGTTGCATGGTACAGAGCAGACTGTGATAAGTTCTCTAAGGTAGTTTGGGTCTGGTCCATTTTTGGCTTTGTAGGTGAGCATCAGTGTTTTAAACTGGAAATTATAGGGTTGGAAAGTGGAGATTCAAAGATTCAGAAACGTGCAGAATGCTTTAAATATGCAGTTATATAAAATCACTTTTCACGAATGATGATGATGATGCTGTCACTATTGCTGTCATTTCTGAGTGCACCAGGTTCATTGTCTCCCATTTTGGCCACTTATTTCTTTATAATATACAGTTGCAAAACAAAATGTCACTATCACACAGTAAACAAACTAAATCCCTTCACTTGTCACCATACATTCATGGACGTGAATTCCAATTTCATGGATGGAATGGGAAGACCTTTGCCAGTTGACTCACACTGTGCCGTAGAGGACACGAGCCAAGAAACTGACTTGTGTCTGCCACATCAGTCTGAATCCAGGACAGCCTGATGTCAGTATGTTAATTCAATTAAAGCATGGAGTCTGTCTCCATACAGAGATCCTGTATTGTCCTGACAGAACAAAGTCTCCAACGTTCAGCACTTCTCATGCTTCCTGTTTTTGACCTGATGGGAATCAGAGAGACGTGACATCTCATGAAGGTCCTCTTTCATCACTGGCTGCTTCTCAGAGTCAGGACCTACGACTGGCACTTCTGCTCAGTGCCAAACTGTTAACCGGATCTGTTTACAGCAGACTTACAGGCCAGCAGGGCATGAACGGGAAATTCTGTACTTTTTTTATTAAACTCATGTGAGAGTTTTCACACTTACTCATGTAAAAAAAAAAATTTATAATTAATTAAAATACTACTACTAATAATAATAATATTAATTAAAAAAATTTAATAAATACTACTACGAATACTACTACTATTATTAATGATAAATTAATAATAAAAATAGTGTAATAAATACTACTACTAATAATAATAATGTAATATATACTACTACCACTACTAATAATAATAATGTAATAAATACTACTAATAATACTACTACTATTATTAAAGCATTTAAAAAATAACAAAAAACTATAATTATAATAATAATAAATATTACGCAAGAAAAAAAATACTACAGCTAATAATAATAATAATAATAATAATAATAATGTAATAAACACTACTACTACTATAGCTAATAACAATAATAATAATTAAAATGTAATAAATATTACTGCTAATACTACTACCACTACTACTAATAATAATAATATTAATAATAATAATGTAATAAATACTACTACTATTATTATTAATAAATAATAATAATAATAATAGTGAATATAAACTAATAATTTTAATAAACATAAATGTAATAAACACTACTACTATTACTACAGCTAATAATAATAAAATAATAATAATAATAATAATAAAATATTAATAACAGTAATGTCATAAATACTACTACAGCAAATAATAATAATATAAACACTACTACTACTACTACTACTACTACTACTAATATAAATACTACTACTATTAATAATCATAATAAACATAATGTAATAAATAATACTACCACAGCTAATATTAATAATAATAACAATAAAATAACAATAATAAAACAATAATAATAATGGTACCAACTACAACAATAATACCAATAATACCAATAATAAAAATAATAATAAAATTAAGATATTTCTTAATTATAATTTATTTTACACTATTTCTATTGTCACTTTCTTAAAAAAGTGACAAGCCAACACCTCGACTCTCTCAGCTCTGTACAGGCACTTCAGGTCCTTAAACCAAGGGTCAAGTGCTGTGGAATTCTTCTACCCAGGTCTGTTTGTTTGGTCCGTGCAGTTTTCCATGTTTGTGTTGAAGGTCAGTGAGAACCTGAGTATGTAGGCTGGATATTTCACCGAGTTCTCAGTCAGTTTGTCAGTGAAATAAAGATTCAGTGAAATGAACAAATCACAAACACAACATTGATAAGAGCTCTTTAGGTCACTCATGACAGCTTGATGAACCTTTATTGAGCCCCTCTCAGGTCCCAGCACAAGGTGTTAATTGGTGTAATTAGTTGATGAGTTGGGAGGCGGTTTGGTGCAGGGAGACCCTCACAATGTAAACCACACAACGAGATGTGTAACAGGAAGTGATGTGAGCAGTATTATCAGAAGGAAGACTTTTAACCAGGCCGCTGACGGAGACGGAGGCGCAGGGTTCAACGCTTAATTGCAATCAGCGCTATCTCACCCCTCCGCCGCCGGCCACCCTCTGAGAAATAAAGAAGCCTGAAGAGAGACCATGGGGATCTGACAGAGCGCCCGTTCCCACTGTTAAATATTCAACAGGTGGTGCGAACATATGTTCCCAAAGCCAGATCACATGACCCAGGGCGAACTCACCTGAGCACACGGCGCTAATAAACACTCATCAGCATACACACTAACCACAATGTACACAATACACACTAACCACAAAGTACACAATATATACTAACCACAAAGTACACAATACATACTAACCACAATGTACACAATACATACTAACCACAATGTACACAATACACACTAACCACAAAGTACACAATATATACTAACCACAAAGTACACAACACACAACAATCAAACCACAATCCACACTAAACACAATGTACACAATACACACTAACCACAACTAAAATACGCACTAACCACAATGTACACAATACACACTAACCACAATGTACACAATACACACTAACCACAATGTACACAATACACACTAACCACAATGTACACAATACACACTAACCACAAAGTACACAATACACACTAACCACAATGTACACAATACACACTAAACACAATGTACACAATACACACTAACCACAACTAAAATACGCACTAACCACAAAGTACACAATCCACACTAACCACAATGTACACAATACATACTAACCACAAAGTACACAATACACACTAACCACAACTAAAATACGCACTAACCACAATGTACACAATACATACT
Source organism: Trichomycterus rosablanca (assembly GCF_030014385.1). NCBI lineage: Eukaryota > Metazoa > Chordata > Actinopteri > Siluriformes > Trichomycteridae > Trichomycterus > Trichomycterus rosablanca. The sequence goes on along the minus strand of NC_085996.1, from coordinate 6,118,655 downwards.
AACCACATTCAAAATATACACTAACCACAAATTACACAATACACACTAACCACAATACACACTAATCAACATACACACTAAGCACAATGTATACTAATTAAAATGCACACTAACCACAATCTACACAATACACACTAACCACAATACACACTAACCACAAAGTACACAATACACATCAATAAAAATACACACACTCACCACAATACACACTAACCACAATCAAAATGCACAGTAACCACAAAGCACACAATATATACTAACCACATTGTACACAACACAGTAATCAAAATAAACACTGATCAACATACACACTAATTACAAAGTGCAAAATAAACAACACTCAAAATACACACTAACCACAATGTATACTAATTAAAATACACATTAACCACAATGCACACAGTATGCATTAATATGATTTTTTTAAATAGATAAAACTGTTTTGTGCTTTCTCGTGCTCTCTTTGACTTCGTGAACGTGTGGACAGATGAAGATTTTTGTGTGAGGATTTAAAACCATGTAGTGTAAAAACAAAATAACAAACATCATAAAGGGGTATAACATTTGGAATCTCCGAACTTCAGTAACACTCCACACTTTCCCACGTTAGTTGTGGCAGTGGGAGCTCAGTGGTTAGGTCTCTGAGTTATCAATCAGAAGGTTAGGGGTTCGAATGGTGGCTCTGCCAAGCAGCCGCTGTTGGGTCTCTTGAGCAAATCCCTTAAACCTCTCAGCTTAAGGGGTGCCTGTTAAGAGCAGAGCCTTTTAAACAAGCCGGGATATTCTAGAAAAAGAATTTCATTGTACTGTCCGGCTATATCTGTATGTATATAAGAGACTTTCTTCTTCTTCTGATGTCGTAACTTCATTAGCACTTAAATTCAGCCTGTGAGGACAGTAATCTGGACGGTAAGTCTGTAAATGAACCACAGAACCTCATTAACCCTCTCACGTGACGTGATTGATGCCTAATCCTTTTCCTCATGCACGTTTTGTTTTGCGTCCATAAAAATGCTAAACAGTGTGGAACAAAGGCAGGCTGGCATTTTGAACCCATCCAAAAGGCATAAAATGGCAGCGGCTCGTTTGTAGCGACGTCTCCAAAGGTTCATTCTGGTTGGTGTGATGGTGGTCTGCTTTGTCTTTGGAACTCATTTCAAGACACAAAGGCCGTTTTTAATTCGGTATGCAGAATACATTAGCGAGAACAATCTACGCTAGCTAATCTAGCAGCCGCGGAGGTATGCGCTGCCTTTGCTCCATCACGTTCCGTTCGCAGGAACCTTGACCTCCGAACAAACGTAAACTGTACCGGGTATTAAACATGAGGGGTAATCAGCTGATCCGGTGAGAGGCTGCAACCTCAAGGTCGTTCCCACACCCCCTTCCTCCTTGAGGAATGTGCCAGCCTCGGATTCTGCGTCCCGGCACCGATAATACACGCCTGAGCGGCGCAGGGAGCTGCTTTATTTTGCATAATCGCGGCCACACCGACAAATTCGGCCCATTGTGCTGCAAAAAATAAACCATCCTGTCTCATTCCACAAGTGGGCCGGCGGATTTGTGAGTTACTGAAAGGCTGTCATGTAGTCCATGAAAATGGATAATCAGACTTTTCTTCATTAAACGTGACTGGATTACACACTTCAGCCACTCCCTGTTAGCGGCCGTTTACACACTCGGCTTTATATGGTGGGTTTGAATATGGAATTAGAAAACAGCTCGCTGTAAGCCAATGTAGCACGGGTTATTTGTAATGAATAAATCTGATTTTTAATCATTTTTAATAACAAACCACATAAAGGATTATGAAAACAGACATTGTTTAACACTATGTACCATGGTAAAAATAAAATCAACACAATTATATTTTCAGCAGACACTTTTATCCTAATTGACTTACAGTATTGTAACATTATATTGTTTAAGCAATTGAGGGGTTAAGGGCCTTGCTTAAGGACCCAACAGTGGCAACCTGTTAGCAATGGGGCTTGAACCAGTGATCTTTCAACTACTAGTCCAGTACCTTAAACACTAAGCTACAACTGCCCCATAAAGTATTGTTTTGTTTTTATTATTGCAGTCATGTCCCAAAACTTATACAGATACTGGGCAGGACAGCGACACTGTGAGTGCCACACAGCAACGTAGGTCCTGGGCACTGGGTTTGGGTTTGGCATGTTTTCCTTGTGGGTTTTCTCCAGATACCTTGGTTCCCTCCAAAATTTATTATGCCACAGTCCATTTCTACATGAATCGTATCCTATATTAATAGTAATTAATACAATTTGTGAACACCAGCATGATTTGTAAGAGATAAGTAACAATGCTTTATTTAGGTAACGCCGTTAGGAATCTGGATATTGAAACGTCGGCATGGTGGCTACATGAGTAGCACTGTCGCCGCACAGCAAGAAGGTCCTAGGTTCGATCCCCAGGCGGGCCAGTCCGGGTCTTTTCTGTGCTGTTTGCATGTTCTCCCCGTGTCTGCGTGGGTTTCCTCCAGGAGCTCCGGTTTCCTCCCACAGTCCAAAAACATGCAGTCAGGTGGGAGACGATGGGTGTGTTCGAAAACGTAGGGAGCTGACTCGCTGCCTTGCTGTTTACGTAGGAAGCTGTCTAACTAGTGAGGGTTCTATTAAGTCATCGCCTTATAAGTCAGGTTATTCGAACGCGCTACTTAGACAGCAATTACATTGTGTTTCACTACTAAGCTAACACAGTTAGCATCGTGCCATTCAAAACAATGGGACGAGGTGGCACAACGCGTTAGCATCTCAAATAACGTCTATCGAAAGCGCTTAAACTTCACTGACGAGCCCAAACTTGCAAATAAATGCACTCGTACACCTTTATACATATTCAACATCAACAGTAATTTATCAGCACGCGAAAACAACTCCATTTTTTGTCCCGCATTGGCCGCCATGTTTATTTTTTTGTGAGAGAAGTCATTCCGCACTGAATTCTGGGATTGCCTTATTTAATGAGTGAGTTATAGCGCTTATTTTTGAAGATGACTTAGTAGGCAGGATAATAAGGCATCTAGGATTTCGAACAGCCTACTTCTCGGGAGCGTGCATTGGATGACGTAAAATGCTGCCTAGGTAGGCAGCTCCCTACAATTTCGAACACACCCACTGAATTGCCCTATAGGAGAATGGGTGTGTGTATGTGTGTGTCTGTGTCTGCCCTGCGATGGACTGGCGTTCCGTCCAGGGTGTTACTGTGTGCCTTGCGCCCATTGAAAAGCTGGGATAGGCTTGGATACCCCCGGCAACCCTATTTGGATAAGCAGATAAGAAAATGAATGAATAAAAATGAATGAATATTGACACATGCTTATATGATGGATTGGCGCCTGGACTAGGGTGTGTAATTGTTTACCACTCAGTATTTCCAGGTAGTATCAGATCCACCTTGATTCTGACCAGGATAGGGGGTACAAAGAACTATAAGACAGTGAAAACACATAAAACATTTACTGATAATAAGGCCAATAAAACCAGAAGGATAAAATGCTTTACATAAAGAATAAAGTAAATTAAGCAAGTAAATAAAGCAGTAAGATTTGCTGAACCATAAAAGGATTTTAAAATGAAGAACCATTAGAGCGGTGATGTGCAGTAGATGTGCCACGGCAATAAAGAATTTAATCTGATGCACGAACGAACACTCAGATGCACGTGAGCGTCAGAATTGAAACGTACTGCAAGTTAGCAATTAGCTTCCCTTTTCACGATGACTCATGATGGGTAGTCAAAACAAACGTGATATTTCATTATTCCCCGATCATCCAAGCCTAATTAGAGGTTTCTGGCACGCCTGGGTCTTTCGAAACATTGGCCACAGCAATACCTATGGGACCTGGCTGGTTGTTTGTCTCTCACCGCTCTCTCGCTTTAAATATAGACACGAACAATGGCTTTAAAAAAAGCATTGTCTGCCCGGCAGACCACATGAGTGTCACAAACCCAGGAAATGGAACGACACTGGTGTGTGGCTGAGACAAAAGTGTCTCAGAAATGTAGCAGAGTTCAGCAGAAATGTGCTGCATAAGAAAACAAACGTCTTTAAAACGACGGCATTTTGTGAATGCGCAGATGCTCTTAAGAACACAGCCTTCCCACACTGCAAACACTGTCAAAACCAGGAGGTACCAGTTACATTTCGTCTCTTTAACTGGTTGATAAGGTGACACTGTGGTGTAGATAGGGTGACCATATTTTGGTTTTCAAAAAAGAGGACGCCTGGTTCGGGGAAGGAGGGGGGTGGGGGGGGGTTATTTCATGTCGTTGGTGACACCATGGCAGTGTGTATGGGGTAGAGGTTTAAATAGTTGACAAATGAGTCAATAACCATCCAGCTGTGTTACTGAACTTTAATAAAAGTACAGCTGATCTTTAACAAGGGCCTTTATGGTCAGATAATCTTATTCCTTCACATTCCCTAAACCCCTAAACAATAATAACAACAAATTAAAAAACAGTCGTCACCTATAAATAAAAATTTCTTAATTTTTTAGTTTCTTTGATGTATTGTACAATCGTATCAGCCGACTTATTAGGAGTGTTTTTAACTTTAATTTGATTCACTTTAATTACTTGCTCCCATCAGTAGAAACCCAGCAGTAAGGTGTGTCTTCTAGTGCTTGCTGAGCAATTTCCACAGAATGCAGCGCCACCACGGTGTTGACAAGAGCCTCTGTGTTGGTACATGCACGTGAAAATCAGACTTATTTTAACAAAACAGATGCACTCCTAAAAAAAGACCTAAAAACAAACCGATGCAAACCAATGCAAAAACATACACACAGAACAGCGAGTGCAGACTAGAAAAGCCGAATCCCAGACATTTTTGGTGATTTAAAAATTCCGGCCTGACGCATTTTTTAGGTCTCAAAAAGAGGACATGTCCGGGAAAAAGAGGACGTATGGTCACCCTCCTGTAGAAACAGGGCACACAGTGTCAATTCTGCAAAACTCTGGTACTCAGTTACTGAAAATAAAACAACAACTCATACAAGGTCATAAAATAAACGTTTTATTTAATACATGATGGACGTTTGTCAGGAATTTTGGAAACAAAATAAAAAATTCAGTGGGTTTTAAACAATAGTGAAATTTGAGCACCCAGGCGATATTCTGAGAAGTTCACTAAATTAATTATGGGAAATAAGTCAGAAACATTATGAGCACACAGTACATTTAATAACAGTAATGGATTAATGCTCTATTATCTATATTTCATGTTGAAGCACCAGTCTCCTCAGTGCAGGATGATTTAGCCGTCGGTTTCTGGTTCCTAACAATCATCCTCCCTCTCACTCGAGCTGTTTTCTAGAGCTGGTGAAGATCCAGGATTGTTCACAATCACCGAGTCTATAAGAGAGAAACTGTGAAACTTTATTTAGCTTTGAGAAAAATGTCCTCGTCTCTCTCCAGTTTGATACCGCAGCCGTTCTCAGTACCCACAATTCCCAAGGTGGGCGTAATATTTAATAGTGTCTCGACGGACAAAAGGGATTTACACTGAACACAGCGCTCCTGAGGGACTCGAACCGGCTACTCATAATAAACAGCATTTAAAACATTATAAATGACTAAATGACATCCTAATATAGTAAATACTTTAATTACATGTAGTAAATTAATAGTAAATGAGTACTGTCGACACAGGCTGACCAGTTACGCACATGAATGTCCATCATTGTGCCAAGTTGGCCTGAAAGATTTGTAGTGCAACTATTACAGTCTCCACTCGTCTGGCAGAGCTTTCCATAAAACTTTGGAATATGTCTGTGGAAATTTGTACCCAGTCAGTCAAAATTTATCAGGTATTGATGTTAAACAAGACGATGTGGCTTGGGTCTGTTGTGTTTGTCTATCAGGGCTGCAAAAATGAAACCATGTCTTCCTGAACCTTGCTTTTAATAAACCACAGGGACACAATCATGCTGCGAATGATATGACCTTCCCCAAAATGTTGCCACAAAGTTGAAAGCATGTAAATACCTTTATATAATTGATCTGATACGCCTGTTAGCAATGGGTGTTGCTTAAAGCACCCAAACTCAATCATTTCAGAGGGGTGTCCACATACTTTTGGCTATACAGTGTATAGATAACATGGATAAGTTACCAATGAAGTGACTACAGCATGCTTGATTTGAGTCAGACTCAAACTTTTTACACTCACTGTCCATTTTATCAGCTCCACTTACCATATAGAAGCACTTACTGACTGTCTACAGTTACTGACTGTAGTCCATCTGTTTCTCTGCATAAATTTTTAGCATGCTTTCACCCTGTTCTTCAATGGTCAGGACCCCCACAGGACCACCACAGAGCAGGTATTATTTGGGTGTTGGATCATTCTCAGTACTGCAGTGACACTCACATGGTGGTGGTGTGTTAGTGTGTGTTGTGCTGGTATGAGTGGATCAGACACAGCAGTGCTGCTGGAGTTTTTAAATACCGTGTCCACTCACTGTCCACTCTATTAGACACTCCTACCTAGTCGGTCCATCTTGTAGATGTAAAGTCAGAGACGATCGCTCATCTATTACTGCTGTTTGAGTCGGTCATCTTCTAGACCTTCATCAGTGATCACAGGACGCTGCCCACGGGGCGCTGTTGGCTGCATATTTTTGGTTGGTGGACTATTCTCAGTCCAGCAGTGACAGTGAGGTGTTTAAAAACTGTGATCTACTCATACCAGCACAACACACACTAACACACCAGCACCATGTCAGTGCCACTGCAGTGCTGAGAATGATCCACCACCTAAATAATACCTGCTCTGTGGTGGTCCTGTGGGGGTCCTGACCATTAAAGAACAGGGTGAAATGGGATTAACAAAGCATGCAGAGAAACAGATGGACTACAGTCAGTAATTGTAGAACTACAAAGTGCTTCTCTATGGTAAGTAAAGTCGATAAAATGGACAGTACATGTTATGGCTGATCGTGTATATAATCGTGTTTAGCTGAAGATTGTGCTACCAGGCTTTTTTAAACAAGGGTAATGTAAAAATAAAAAAATAAACTTAAATAAGTAAATAAAAATAAACAAATAAATCTATTTCAAGTTTTATATTTTTAGTTTTATGGTTTAAAATTACTTTGTGATAAAATAGTGACTTTTCTAAACGACTGTAAGTAAGCTGAAGTTATTTTTTTCTCAGTAGAGAGAACCATATTCGTGTTGTTAGCCTTTACGCTACAGACGCAGCAGATAAAAGTTGGTTCGTAACACCAGCGGCGTTTCTGCACAGCAAAAACTGGAGTGTTGAAATTTCAGAGTTAAACATTTCAGAGTTGATTTTCACTCTCAAAGTGTCATTTTAACACATTCAGATTTAAATTGTGTTCAGTGTTGGAGTTATTTGGCAGAGTTGATTGGATCGGTGTTAACCTAACTTAGATTAACTTAAACTCCGCCCATGCATTTAGATTTAATTAAACTCTGCCCATACATTTTACTTCTTCGGTTGGAGACAAGGAGACGACGGCGCCATTTTCCTCCTCTCAAGTTTATGCGGTAAGTGTAATTAATTAATGAAAGTCTTAATGAAAGTATACATTGATGATGATATTGTCAGTCTAAAACATAGCTGTACTGAAGGATGTGTGTGTGAGAGTGAGAGAGAAAGTTTCTGGTGTAAGAACGCTGCACAAATTGACTGCAGCTGATTGCTGCCACTTAAGTTACATCAGCTGCTTTTGGTCCTGTGTGATTTTTTTGTTTGCGTGTTTAGCCGTCTAGTCAGCTAGGTTAGCAAGCTAAATGACTTGTTTTCTCTCTGCTTGCTGGGGAACTGTGTACTGTGGTTGTTTTGTGTTCTTTTTTCAATTATTATTCTGGGCAAATGGTTAACATATTGGTGGTTCATATGATTGATAATCATGGGTATGTGTGTTCCATATTCTTTTTATTTGTGCCAAATAACTGCATGACAATTGCATACATTTAAATTAGATATTTAATCTCTTTTCAGATTAAATGAGACTCTGAGAAGATGATGAGGGAGATTTTTCAGCACCACCAGAAACTTGTTAATGATCCAGGCAGAAGTGCTGATATCCTTTCCACCTTCTCAAGATTTCTGAATACAAAAGGATTGGTAAGTTTTAAATGATGTTTATACTGGGTTGAAATTAAGCATTTAATGTAGTAGTACAACTAGTAGTTTCAAATGAATTCTTTATTAAAGGCTGATCAAGACTTCACTCTTCTGTTTTGATGACAAGACGGAATGCGTTCTTCAAGCCAAATATCATAAAAGAGGTCAAGAGGCTCACTTCAACACCAGAGCTGCGTCACGTGTTGCAGTCAGCAGAAAGTTCACCAGGAAGTGATCTTGAGTCGACATGTGTGTTTTGTGTGTTTTAATGCATTTGCTATAATTTTCACCTTTCATAACTTTCTAATTATAGACTAGTTTATACACTGGCCAATCATTGTCTGTTTACTGTTCTTATATGTCTCTTCATTGTTACTTATCTGGTCACTACTGCACTTTAATTGTATTATATGTAAATAATCTCTATCTTCTGGTTAGATGCTACTGTGATTCGTTGGCCCTTTACTTGTACTTGTGCACAATGACAATAAAGTTGAATCTAATCTAATAATTGCAGTCTTTTTTTGCATTAATTCATGCATTCATTATTGTAGAGTTTAAGATTTAGTTTGGTTATTCTCTGTTTCAAAGTTTATCTGATTTAAGGGAAAATATGACCAATAGATAGACATTTCAAAACTCAACACCTCTCTGTAAAAGTATTAAATTTGATGAATTTTCCATTATTTGATTGTGACTTTGTCTTCAGCCTGTTGTTGCTTTTGCATCTTCAATCGCCACCACCAGGAAAATTAAATGTTATTTTTGAAAATTATTTGGTGTATTGGAATTAATTTTTCTTATTATTAGAAGAATAATTAAGGGAGTTAAATGAACACTACTGAAATAGTAAAATATAACTCAGAGCAGTGTTGTTGTTTTTTTAGATAGAACCCAACAGTGGTTGCATAGCAGAGCCTGGATTTGAACCACCAATCTTCCAGTTGATAGCCCAAAGCTCTACCCACTAGGCTACCACTGTCCAAGTTCAGCCAAAGTTTGTACTCCCTTAGTTACTTTAACTCTGTTTTATGAATTAAAACAGGAACTCTGACAAGGTGTTAAACATTTAACTATTTTGAAAGTGTTGATTTAACTCTTAAGAGTGTGGAGCCATATAAACCCTGAAAAAGTGTTAAAATCAACTCTGTGGGAGTTAATTCAACACTGGACTTTTTGCTGTGTGCGCTGCTGGGAAACTGACGTGCAGACTTCAGCGGTCAGTCGCCGAAAGTGGACGACGTCCATCTTTCTCCCAGGCTCAGTGCGGCTACGTCTTATTACAGAGTTATGCGTAACACAAACAAAGTGGCGCTCCCAGGGTGTTTATCTCATGGCGCAGAGCGCTGGGTGCCCGCACTTCAAAGACTGTGGGAACAGACGGGCGCTCGGTGCAGCAGCTGCTCTGGGTTCCTGTCCACACCCTTCCTGTTTGCCGCCGTCATGCTGTACATTGGGCTCTACCTTGGGGCTGTTATTTTCTTTCACGGCTCCATCGTGATGTTTCATATAATAATGTAATACTGTAATCAGCGCCCCCTGTCAGTCTGTGTGGCTAAAGTTAGAGACAGAACTTGTTTTTCAGACAAAGAATTATGTGGTTCAATCATTTCGGCCCAAAAAATACAAATAGTCACATAAATCATAGAAATCAGTTTGCCGTGATAAACAGTGTATTCAGAAACTATTTAGACTGCTTAAATGTTTTAACAATTTATTTAGCTGTGTATTTTATTTTAAATAGATTAGATTAGATTAGATTAGACAGTATCTTCTTTTACACCAGATTGGGGCAGTTTATCCCACTTTTCATGTCTCAGAGGATTCAGCCATGACCTGGATGAAGAGGCCGCGGTTTATAAAGTACCCCAACATGCTGCAGCAAGTGAATGCTTAATGAGGCACAGAGACTGCCCTTAAAGGAACCCGCACTGTTAGTCATCTGCACTTCTAGAAGAATGTTAATTTAAGTTGTAACATGGCAACAGTGATGGCATAGTTACCTTTAAAAAGTAACTTAGTTACTTTATTGATTACTTGATTTTAAAATTAACTTAGTTACTTTATTGATTACTTGATTTTAAAAGTAACTTAGTTACTTTATTGATTACTTGATTTTAAAAGTAACTTAGTTACTTTATTGATTACTTGATTTTAAAAGTAACTTAGTTACTTTATTGATTACTTGATTTTAAAAGTAACTTAGTTACTTTATTGATTACTTGATTTTAAAAGTAACTTAGTTACTTTATTGATTACTTGATTTTAAAAGTAACTTAGTTACTTTATTGATTACTTAATTTTAAAAGTAACTAAGTTAGATTACAAGTTACTTTATTAGTTACATTCAGCAGCTGCCGTAATGCATCACGTCCCCACGTGTAGTACGTAGCGGTGTTGTGTGCATACTGCATACTTCTGTACTGAAAGTATGTACTTCTTTACCGGCCGAGTAGTGCATACTTCCTCCAATCTAGTGCATATTCTGTAAGTATGCGATTCCGGACGCAGCTCGTGACTTAATTGTCGCATAGGCCAGACGTCACTCTCCGAGACGCAAAAATATTAACGCACAGTAACTTGGATAAGTAACTTTAATCTGATTACTGGATTGGAAATAGTAACGCGTTAGATTACTTGTTACTGAAAAATGTGGTCAGATTAGAGTACTGACATCAGTGCATGGCAACTACTTTAATTAAGTTTTAAACACATTTAGACACAAGATTTGTGTGTAATTAAATTCTAAAAACATTTTTACACTATTAACCACATTATGGTTGATTAAATGTAGATTGGTGAACAGAAATGCCAAATATAGCAAATAAATCCACAAACAGCATGCCAAAACTCACAGGGTATAAATACCTTCCAAATCTATTGTGCATGTGTATTACAAGTGTAGATAAACTTTTGACTTCATTAGTAGTTTTTGTTTTGACCCTCTGCCCAGGGTTTCCTGTACGTGACCCAGCAGGACAGGTCGATCAGAACCGAGAGAGTAATGAAAACTCCAGCTGTCTCACACACCAGAGAGAGAAGAGACGTTCACGAGCATCCTGCAGTGTCCATGCTGAGACACATCAAGGACTCGTCACCCTGCTGGGACGATTCGCGTGACCCTGTGTGACCCTGGTGTCTCCAGAACGTGGTACGGGGTCAGACAGCATTAACGTGGCTCATAAAAGCAGCTCAGAGTTTTGACAGTGCCGATCGAGTTAAATTGCTGGATTACATTTACATGCATCATTCTTTCTTTTTCTGAGCCAATCCAGATGCATCGTCCCATATAAAATGTTTCACTCGGCCTCCTGAGGGTAAACTTTTTATTATTTTAATTCTTTTATTGTTTATTTCTCAGAGCTTTTTAGTGTAGTTTATCTTGTAACGAGTAAGAGCGAGAACCAATCACCCCGTGATGTATGGCTCTGACCCCTGTGACATCGGTCTTTAGGACAGGAAGCACTGCACATGCTAAAGCAAATTAGCAGCAACACACATTTCACTCCTGATTAATGTGCTTTAGCTAAACCGATGCCCGAGGACAATACAGGTCCACACGGGAACGGCATTCATGAATTTCCCAAAGAACCAAAACTTCATAATCATAACAACGAGCCAGGAAAAACACAATGCAGCAGAGACTGGGTTCTTTTTCAGCTGTAGCCTCGGTTGGATTTTAGTGAAGACGTTTGGTGTCACGAATTTAACTCTGAGAAAAGCGAAATGACTTGGAGCAAAAAGCACCTGCCTACCAAAACACCAGCTAATTATTATTATTAAGTTATTATTATAAAGTTCACCCTTACTAATACACCTAACACCTAACAGGATTTTATTATTCTGCAGTGATACAGAAAATAATAAGAGCTGTAAACTGATTAGGTCATTATTTAGGATTAAACACATTTAACACCAGTGTGGTTTTAAATCTACAGGTAAAAAAATAAAATAATTACACACATTTATGAGAAACAGTTTTGCAATTTTAATGTTTCATTCAATATTTTTTTCCTCTGAGTAAATAATTAAAATATTATTTTTATTTTATTATTTTTATTTTATTTTTTAATAATTATTATTTTTGTTGTTGTGTTTGTTATTAATTATTATTTTGTTTATTAGGAATTTTGTTACTATTATTATACTGTTGTTAATTATTATTGTTTTTATTATTTTTTATTGTTTTGTGTTATTGTTATTATTATTTTTGTATAATTTTATTTTTTATTGTTATTGTAATTAATATTATTATTGTGTTTGTTTTTAATTATTATTTTGTTTATTAGTAATTTTGTTACTATTATAATTTATTATTATTATTATTATTTTTTTTTTTTTATATATATAATAATTATTATTTTTTATTATTTTTAGTGTTATTGTTGTTGTGATTATTATTTTTATTAATAATTATTATTATTAATTGTTATTGTTATTAATTATTATTTTGTTTATTAGTAAGTTTGTTACTATTATAATGTATTATTATTATTATGTATTATTATTAATAACAATAATAATAATTATTATTATTATTATTATTGCTGTTAATTATTATTGTTTTTATAATTTATTATTTTATGTACTATTATATTTATTATTGTTTCGTGTTATTATTATTATTTTTATTATTATTATTATTATTATTAATAAAACAATTGAGTTTTTTTAAATACACTTTAAGGACAAAAGTATTGGGACACACTTCTTAATTGCATTCAGACATTTTAAACACACCAATTCCTGTCAGATGTATAAAACCAATGAAGTAAAGTAAATTATTTGCCTCCAGATATGTGGTAATAGTTACATTATTGCACACAATAGTTATATATAATGTTTATGTATAATTTCATTTATTTATTTCTGCTTTAATAATTTACTTCTAAACAACAGTAAAAGTGAGAGATGAGGTAAGATTTTGAACAGGTGAATTCTTTAAGGTTATAATAAATGTGAGGACTTTTCCCCACCCTTGTGAATATACAGGCTTGGTACAGGAAGTGAGGTCATGACTGGGTGGAAGTGAACACTCTGGTACAAGGTAAACAGCTGCACCCTGAGATTCTGATTTACACACGGAGGTGTTAAGAGGTAACTTCCTCTTCGTGTTGTTGCTCATAAATCTTCTAATATATGACACGGTGTGTTATGAGGGCTCATGGTGGGGATTCCCAGCTATACAATCACTGAAGGTACAGAGATGAATTACAGGTGCAGCTCATTCATTCATTTATTCATTCATCGTCTGTTTAACCACCGCTTCATTCTATTCGGGTCACCGTGGGTACAGAAACACCCAGAACAGGTCGCCAGTCCATCACACACACACACCCACACACACACACACACACACACCCACTTTCACAACTACGGCAATTTTGGTAGCTACAATTAACCTGACTGCACGTCTATAAGTGGGTTTCCTCCAGGAGCTCCGGTTTCCTCCAACAGTCCAGACAGAGGGAGAACATGCAAATTACACACAAAAAGGGCCCCAACCCAGGATTCAAAAAGGGAATCGAACCCAGGACCTTCTTGCTGTGAGGCGACAATGCTACCCACCGAGTCATAACTGGCAAATTTGATGTACTGTATAATGGATTTTTGATGTGTTTATTACTGTTTGCTTGCATAATTAATTAGAATTGAATTTAATATTTCCATTTGAATTTGTTTACTAATAAAATACTATATTTTTATTTTTCTATTAAGAATTATATTCATCCACTGACTTCTGCAGCTCGGTCAGATTGACAGTTGGTGTCAGAAGCCGTTCATACCATTCCCTCTTATGATGTATTGAGTATGTTTGGAGAGGTGGTCTGACCTAGGTAGTGTGGCTGCAGTTTTATGTGTTCCTAAACAGAACTGAAATCTCCAGAGCAATGTTTCTCCCAGATCCCTGACTAGTCATGAATGCTCTATGACTTCATTTTGATTCGTTTTGTGGGCGTTCTCTACCATACTAATAGACCTTCCAAAGAGATTTAGTAATGATTAATAAAAGTAGCTTACAGCGCTGCTCAGGGTGTCTCAGTTGAGCTCATGAAGACAGGACAGGAAAAGGGTGCGAGTGTTACCTCGGCACGTCACACGACATGATGCAGCGGAGCCCCACGTGAGCCGGTCGCTGTCCACCGCAGCTGTTTGGTCAGTGGCGGTAATAAAACTCTAGCATGTCGCTATTCTCCACAGTCCTCCAGCCTTATCCTGTTACCCAGTCGAACAATGAACTGCCACTTCCACCTCCATTCACTGGCCTCGTTCTCACTGAGATCATCTAAATATTTTGTTCAGTAGGACCAGCGGTCTGCAGCTCCCATGTCCTTTATGAGGGAAGCAGACGGGGCCGGTAGTGGCGTAAGCACAATAACACGTACATTAGTAAATGAGTCTCGGGTAGTTCTTTTATTTTTTACAGGCCGCAGATCAGCTGGTCTAAAATTAATCATATTGTTTGTAATTTTCTAGTTAAATACAGACAACTAAATAAACATTATAAACATGTAAGGTCCTACCTCATTTATGGCTGTGAAAATCGCGTCACGAACTTGTCCCGGGTTATATGCAATTTGCTGTGAAATTCAAAATTTAAGGTTTGTGTTTAGCGATTTAACGTTTTTCAATAGCATATCGTTCAAGTGTCTCTTGTTTACTGGTTAATTTGCACTATTAGGCGTCCTAGCAATCGTACAGCAATTCAGTTAGCAATCGCTTAGTCAAGATGTCGAAGTGTGAAGCAGCTAGAGTAACGCTTCGAGTTCATTTACATTCCAGTCCATGTTGTTGCTTTTGAGATACTCGCTGCTATCAAACCCCCTCAGAAACAGCTCGGGCAGATGGGAAACACCGTCAATAAACATTTAAGGGGCATGTGAACACTTCAGCACTTGTTCATTTATCTATCTACCTATCTGTCTATCTATCTATCAATGACACATTTTCCCGTGAATTTAGTCGAGCCCTAATTATAAATCTTATAGTTATTTCTCATAATAATTGTAACCAAATTAATCATTTCAAATGAACTGTTTTTAAAATGGGATGTCTAACGAGCTCATGGTCAGGTGTCCAAATACTTTGAGCCATGTAGTCATGATTATACCTTCAACGGTGGCTTGATTGCACTGCTGCACTGTGCGAGACCTTAAGACGTGATAAGCCGGTGAAAAGACAAGCGTGGGGAAGCGGGGATCTGGCAGCCGTCGTGAACACCTCTCCCTCTGTTTCTTCACTGGTGGCACAGTGTGGAGATTCCTAAATGCACCCCATCTGATGACAGGTATTCTCCAGGCCTGGAACACCACAGCCTGAGGGAATGTGACCAGGTTCCCCCCACTATATGTGCAGTAGTGGTCATTATACTGATCTGGGGCCGGTGCATAGCTTTCATGCCTGGTTCTTATCACCAGCTGACCCGGCTATCGTCACCCTCAGCTCTGATTTTGGTCCTATCTGAGAGAACAGCGGCCAGCCAGAGGTCCAGAGGGTCAAGCATGTGTACTTGTGGTTGTCAGCAGTTCACAGCAGTTATAAATGGCCAAACAGTGGCTGCAAGGTTTAGCTACAAGCAATCATGTTACTAGCAAGTGTCGCTAGATAAGTCCTCAGTCAGTCGTCAGAAATGTATAGATAGATAAAGTTAAACGTAATAGTAATATAAATATTTAATAGTAAAGTGATAATGTGACAAATATTGCACAATGAGTTGGGCCAGTATAGCCATATATATAAATACACATACAGTATATACACATACTCACCTCATCAGACTCATGTAAGACTTTCTTGTATCGAAATATTTTTATCCGATCAGGGTTGCAGGTCAAAAGCCAATCTAGGCAACATGGAGTGCATGACTGAAGTACACACTGGACAGGGTTACAGTCCTCTGCACTCACACATTTACTTGGTTATTCATCATACTCATGAATGGATGGATTAATGGATTAATGAATGGATGGATGGATTAATGGATGGATTAATGGATGGATGGATGGATGGATTAATGAATGGATGGATGGATTAATGGATGGTTTGGATGGATGGTACAAAGTCTAAGCAACTGAGGGTTAAGGGCCTTGCTCAAGGGCCCAACAGTAGCAACCTGGCACTAGTGGGGCTTGAACTAGCAACCTTTGGATTACTAGTCCAACACCTTAACCACTAGGCCACAACTGTCCCAGTGAAATCAAGTTTTAATTGAATAGTCAGGACATGTTTAATGTCCAGTTGCTTTCATTTTGTGGTGTTGCTAACCAGTAAGGGGAGCTTGAAGCTACCAGTTTAGCTTAATGCAAATCTTCTGTTTCTTCGGCATGTCCTTTTTTTTTTTTGACAGTTTAAAAAACGCCAGACCAAAATTTCTACATTTCCTTTCAACCGTCACAATAAATTGTGTAGCACTCTCACATTGCCTTGATTCTGTTCTGTAGGTTCTTTATTATTATTATTATTATTATTATTATTATTAATTGCATTTGTATGAACTGTTAATGGATTAAACCTGAAAGCAAAATACACAAAAATACACAAATATCTAAATAATTGAGTGGAAAATAATCAAGTGCAGATAAGGCAGAGATCCCCTCCTTTAAAAAGATTAATTTAAATGAATCCAATGATTTTCTGACTGTTTATCTGATCAATAAAATAATTGTGAGAGGATCTTGTGGTTAAATCGTCCTCCAAATGTTCCAGGAAGGTTGTCCACATACTTTTAACCATAAAGTCCCAGTAAACTGCCATGTAAAGCAGCACGTGTAAAAAAGATGCACAGCCGAGACGGTAAAGTTAAACCCGTACTCACACTGGGTATGAGAGAGAAAGGGGTTACGCTCATAACCCCCAGATGAATTGAGCTTTTCAAGGGAACAAACGTTGGGCTGGTCTTTAACAAAAATACCCAGCAGTGTTTATCTTTAGCAGTGCTATCAGTATTGTGGCGCTGTCGAGTCTTGCCCTGATAAATCTCACTTTCCTGAAGATCTGAAAAAACCTTGTGGCTTCTGAAGGCCTCGCCCAAGGAGAAACACAGTGAGTCTGAAATGTTGCTGTCTGAAGGCCATGAGCCGTGTTGTTTTTTTCTCTCAAGAGCTGCTCAGTTTATGTCTAAAAAAGAAATAAACCTGAAGAACAAGGCAAGACTTCCAATTCATTTACATTCCAGTTCATGTTGTTGCTTTTGAGACACTCGCTGCTATCACACCTCCTCACGCAGGATCCAGAAACAGCTCAGGTGGTCAGGAAACACCGTCAATTAACTGTTTAGGTGCATGTGGACTCTTCACTTGTTCATTTTTGGGTCTGTGTCCCACCTAGAAAACACTAAGTGCAAGGCAGAAATATTCCCTGGGCTTCCTTACTTACACCTACACTGCAGTTTAGTGCAACCAGTTCACCTTCAACTTCTCTCAGACAGTGACCAGTGACAGTGGCCAGAGGCAGCAAACTCAGATCCTTAGAACCCATGTACAGTAGACATTTGGATATATCCAGTATTTTTTTGTTATAATAGTGATCAAAGCTTTATAAGTCACAGTTAGAAATAAGTGCAGTATGTTTTGGTTAAGATAATAAAGGACAGTTTTGAATTCACCCCTACTCACCCGATATCCAAATCACAGGTAATAACATGTCAGGTACAGATTTAAATTTTGTTTATTAATTTATAAATTTATTTACATTTATTAGCACATATGTAGTGATTTATTACATAGTAGCTGAATAATTAGAATAACAATAATTACTTTGGTGGCGTATGTGTCCACCACTTTGGCTGCATCCCAAACGGCATACAAGTGAACTAAATAGTGTGTAAATTGGTGCACTGCTACCGCCCTTAATTTCCTGTCTGTCTGTATATCTATCTATCTATCTATCTATCTATCTATCTATCTATCTATCTATCTATCTATCTATCTATCTATCTATCTATCTATCTATCTATCTATCTATCTATCTATCTATCTATCTATCTATCTATCTGTCTGTCTGTCTGTCTGTCTTCACATCTGTCTGTCTGTCTATCTATCTATTTATCTATCTGTTTGTCTGTCTATCTGTCTGTCTGTCTATCTATCTATTTATCTATCTGTTTATCTATCTATCTGTCTATCTATCTGTCTATCTGTCTGTCTGTTTGTCTGTCTATCTGTCTGTCTGTTTATCTGTTTATCTATCTATCTGTCTTTCTATCTATCTTCCTGTCTGTCTGTCTGTCTGTCTGTCTGTCTGTCTGTCTGTCTGTCTGTCTGTCCGTCTGTCTGCCTATCTATCTGTCTGTCTGTCTATCTATCTATCTATCTATCTATCTATCTATCTATCTATCTTCCTGTCTGTCTGTCTGTCTATCTATCTATCTATCTGTCTGTCTGTCTACCTATTTATCTGTCTGTCTGTCTATCTACCACATCCTGTAGTACTCAGTAAGTGTATAAACCCAACTTCAAAACTATAAGATTAATTTATTTTTCATTAATCATCAGTTTAAGTGTGATGTTACCTAATTCAGGTAATTCTGATGTTTATTTGGTTTGGGTGTTGGGTTGGGAGTAATACTACAGTACAGATGTTGCTTTCATCAGCTTTCATCCATCATCATGTTTGATGTCCCTTGTAGAGAAGATGCTCGGCTGGCTGGAGCCGTGCGATTATCTGTTTCACAGACCGTATCCTGCCGACCGAGGCCGAGATTTCACCAGTTTATGTGCAGCTGATGACTTCCTCTCTCTCAGCTGATAATGACTTTAACACATTTACCCTGGGAGTGTGTTCCAGTCTTCCAGCTGCAGTCTGACAGGAGTCTGAATGAAATAAAACTATACGAGAAGTCTCAGTAAACAAGAACTGTTAAACAATGTGAATCTGAAAACCTGGTGTGACCACAGTTTAAAACTTATTATTATTAGTTTATAATAAGTAATATAATAGAATTTAGTTTAAGTTAGCCTGAATTATTTGGTGTATGCCTGACTTTAAAGAGAAAGTGTGTGCGCTCTGATTCCTCAATGAACAGAAAGTGTGTAACAGTGGGGGGCAAAACTTGAACAATGGGGCTGTAGGCATTATAAGGAAACCCAAAGCTTCCTTGGACTTATGTATCCTGACAGGAAGCTTAGGTCTTAAGAACAGGAAATAGAACGGTGGCACCTTTTCGTGTGGCCTCTTTTTCTTAAGTTGAGTCAGCGTTTGCAGATATTTGAGCCCTGGATCCTGATCGATGAGCCCTGGATATTTTTATATTAAAGTAACATCGGGGTACGAGGTAGATTTAGTAGATTTATTAAGATCTGCACTGTGGAAACTCTCTGTAACTCACAGATTATCTGACCCGCCACGACCGAAATCCAGCACTGAAGCCGAGAATAGCAGGAAGGACCCTATTATTCTAGCCCATTCTGTGCAACGGTGGGGCCGTACGACGCCTGGAGCCCGTCTGCCATGTTCTCGCTCCCCAGGATATCCGACTCGCGACCGCCGCTCCCTCTCACCGCCAAATATTTCACTCCTGAGACGTGCACCGCTTCCTGATATAGGATGCACTCGCTTGTCTCTGGGTGACCTTAAACACTAATAAAGGGCCAATAATACGACCCAGGAGCCAAGAGGTGCGCAATCCGCCGACCTAGACCCCCATGGGGTTCCTGTGCCTTGGGAAAACAATTTTTTAAAGCATGATTATTTGTTTAGAGAAAAAAACTGTTTTAGTTTCTCTTTATTTAGGTTCAGGTGGAAACAAAAACACTGGCCAGTCCAAACAATCAGAATTGTTTGTATATTTTAAAGCATATTTTATAACACGTCTATGTTGAACAATTTTCGGATCAAGATGAAACATCTAAGAGAGTCTGGCACTTTTCTTGGCTGTAATATAGTACAAGTAATTTTGCGTGTGTCACATACACCAAGAGGACAGTACGGGCCTAAAATATTGACCTTCTATCGTAACTGGCGAGGGGAATCAGGTGGTGAGAGGACAGTTTGGCGCTACTTGTCAACATAGACGAAGAGTCTCTGCAAGCTATTATATGATAAATACCCTCTTCTAGGGTAACAACAATCACTGGTCATGTTTTCTTTCTTTCATAGCATTTTTTTTACTCATTGTTTATGCTTGTTTGGATAAATTCCTGTTTAAATTGGGTAGCAGGTTTGTTTTACAACAAACTTAACCTTGATTTTTTTTTAATGTTATGGTATTTCTGACCACTTGGAGTTTATGAATTATGATGCAGTGTTTTCATGTGTCAAATGATCATTGTTGGGCAGCAGGAGAATTCAAGAACTCCAGAATGGAAGCAGGAAATCCAGCGTTTTATGGGCACAGGGAAGTTGCTGTCTTTAGTGATGTATAATCACAAATGAGGATTTAGGAGGTCAAACTGTTGCTTAATTGGATTGGGTGTAACTGTGCAAAGCGAAATATGACATAAACACGTACACTGACCCCGCACATCCGCTTTACTATTTCTTTTTACTAATTTACTAATTCTGTCTCGCCTCATAGCAAGAAGGTCCTGGGTTCGAGTGTGTGTATGTCTGTCTGCCCTGCAATGGACTGGCACCCCCTCCAGGGTGTTACTGTGTGCCTTGCGCCCATTGAAAAGTGACCTAATTGGATAAGCGGTTAAGAAAGTGAGTGAGTTATATTTAGTATTTAACAAACCTAGTCAGTTTATGTAAATTGAAAGAAATAAGACAACCCTTTTCCAATTATTCACTGTTCCACCTTATATTTAGATATTTATTTCATGCCTTGTTAAATAAGTGTTATCATACCCATGAAGCATAATCTCACATCTAAATGTCCCAAGCTGCACCCTGTGTGCCAGTTGTGCACTAATTATACATAGTATAGGATGATGTAGCTTGTAAAAAAGCCAGTTTTATCTTTGAGCTCTGCCAAAAGCTCAAACCAACCTTAAAACAAAAAATCCCTCTCTAGCTTTTCAGACTTTAAATCTTGTAATCCTGCAACACTATTGTGGATGAGATTAAACTATAATAACTATATAACTATACAGGCAGGAATAAATATTAAAGAACATTTCCAGTGATTTTCTGCAAACATGTTTGCTGTGGCGTCCCCAAACCCCAGGCAGAAGAAGCCGATGCCCGGGCAACCTGGTAGCACCATGAAGCAGTTAACTTTGTTTAAGCAACGGCCGCTTGTGAGTGACTAAGTGCAGCTTGTCTGAGGGAGGGAGGGTTCGAGACTGTGGCTGCTGCTGTTGTTTTCATTGTGTGCTCAGGACTCGGGGAGGGCGAAAAACAATAACGCATGTAATGCTGATTTTGGAACGTGTCCACGCAGCTTTTCCCAGACTGGCCAGCCTTGGGAACGGCTGATAGCGTGGCACACCGGGGCCGGGTGTCTCTCTCTAGGCACAGGGGCCGAGTCGGCCGCCCGCACATGGCAAGTATGCAGGGGATGAAAAGAATCCTTCCTGCTGCCTGGGAAAAGAACAAACACACACAAACACACTTAAACTGAACTCCAGCACTGAACTGGAGCTGCTTACCATAGCTTTGTAGTATTGCTTCTCATTTCATTCACGTTCACTGCTACAAAGTTTGTAAATCCTTTGGATTAAACTGTTTTTGCCATAATTATTTTTTACATTATTAATTTTTTTCATTTTTCAAAACTTAATTTATTTATAAAAAAAATTAGGGCACATCCATCAGCAGGAAAAACTGGGGGAACTCCAGGGTGTGTGAAGCCGGCTGTGCTGTTTTAATTTGCTCCTGGAGTTACATACCTGAGAGAGAGGGAGCTGGTCTATAAAAAGCTGCTGACAGGGTCACAGGTGAGTGCCAGGTCATGTGAGTGATGCAGGACCCAAAAAATCCGCATTAAAGCTTCAGCTGGTTACAAAGATGACCGCAAGTAAAATACACTAAATGGCCAAAAGTATGTGGACACCTGATCATGAGCTTGTTGGACCATGCCAGTTCAAAAACAAATGGTATTACATTAGAGTGACCTCTTCTGGGAAGAATCCACACAAGACTTTGAAGTATGACTGTAGGAATTTGTGCTCATTGTTGTTGCCTCGGTTGATGTTCCGGTTCATTCCACAGCTGTTCAGTGGGGTTGAGGTCAGGACTCTGTGCAGGACACTGGAGCTTCCTTAAACCGAGCTTTTCTTCATGTCTTTATAGAGTTGCTTTGTCTTGTCCACGGGGGCACAGTCATGCTGGAACAGGACAGGGCCTTCCCTAAAGTTAGGCGCAAATAATTTCCTCTATATAATTGATTTATTACACCTCTTAGCAACTGTTGTGGCTGTAACACATGACTTCAATAATTAGAATACTAGGTTTAGCAACAAATACCATGTGTAATGTAGATGTGTCCAAGCAGGTGAGGATAAGGACCCGCTGTGACCCTGACCGTGAATAAAAGACATACAATGAATAAATGAATGGATGTTTTTATGTCTCCACAAGCATTTAAGGTGCATTTTGATTCTCAGATCAACAGATTTCTGTTCTTTTTTCAGTACAGGAAAATTTAAAAGTATTGTTAAGGAATTATTGATTTTATTTTACACTGTTTATTTTAACAGTGGATTAAAAAAGCTTTGTAATTAAAATAAGGAGAATAAGAAGTATGGATCCATTTCACTCTCTAAAAGTTGCTCTAAACATGGTGACATTTTTGTAGTTTCTTTGTAAGCGGAACACACAACCAAACAACAAGGCCAGAGTAATTTACGTGAGAAAGGTCAACCGCTGCCCCGACTCACAACGGTAGCCAGGCGTATCCCTGGTTTTATATCATGTTAGTTCAATTGGGCATAGAGCAAACACAAACAGTGTGGAGAATGAAGTGGCGAACGGGCGCCTCACGGCTGGCAGGGAGAGCCGCCGGCCCTCGCTGTGCCCTCTCTCACATGGTGATTGGGTTTCATCTGTGGGAACAGAGGCTGCTGCACTGGCAGGCTGGGACAGTGTGTAACTCTCCGGCAGGGTAGAGACACATGACAGAGGAGTGTGTGGGTGAGGGAGCTGTGTGTGTGTGTGTGTGTGTGTGTGTGTGTGTGTGTGTGTGTGTGTGTGTGTGTGTGTGTGTGTGTGTGTGTGAGCTCCCTGAACAATGTGCTGTTAACCCAGGAAACTTGAGCTGGTGTTTCCAGCCGGAAGAGGAGCTGCTGAGTGTGAAAGTCAAGTTTGCTTCTCCTTTATATCAACACTGACCGAGTCCAGGGTGTGAATACATGGTTGATCAGCTTAAACAACTGGTAGTTAGTTATGCTAAACCACAAGGTGGTAAAGCTGGTTATGCTGGTTGGTTAGTTTGGTTATTGTGAACATGACCACTGGATATCCCACTGGTGGGCCAGTGATAGCTCAGTGGTTAAGGTACTGGACTAGTAAACAGAAGGTTGCCGGTTCAAGCCCCACCACCACCAAGTTGCCACTGTTGGGTCCCTGAGCAAGGCCCTAAACCCTCAATTGCTCATTGTGTTCCACTCATTGTGTAAGTCGCTTTGGATAAAAGCGTCTGCTAAATGCTGAAAAAGTAAATGTAAATATCCCCATTCAAAAACCTTGCCCAGTAATCTGGAGTAGTCCTATTTCCCTTCACCCCTTTATGGTCACGGTAAGCTGATTTTTCACTGATTTAACACTTGTTTGCAATGAGTAGATGGATGGATATATAGATATATAGATGGATGGATTGATATATATGGATGGATAGATGGATGGATGGATATATATAGATGGATGGATGGATGGATATATAGATGGATGGATATATGGATGGATGGATGGATGGATGGATATATAGATGGATGGATGAATGAATGGATGGATATATAGATGGATGGATGGATGGATGGATAGTTATATAGATGGATGGATGGATATATGGATGGATGGATGGATATATAGATGGATGGATGGATGGATGGATGGATATATATATATATGGATGGATGGATATATAGATGGATGGATGGATGGATAGATATATGGATGGATATATAGATGGATGGATGGATGGATAGATATATGGATGGATATATAGATGGATGGATGGATGGATAGATATATGGATGGATGAATGGATGGATGGATATATAGATGGATGGATGGATGGATGGATATATAGATGGATGGATGGATGGATATATAGATGGATGGATGAATGAATGGATGGATGGATATATATAGATGGATGGATGAATATATAGATGGATGGATGAATGAATGGATGGATGGGATATATATAGATGGATGGATGTATAAATATAGATGGATGGATGGATATATAGATGGATGGATGGATGGATGGATGAATGGATGGATGTATAGATGAATGGATGAATGGGTGGATGTATAGATATATGGATGGATGTATAGATGGATGGATGAATGGATGAATGGATGGATAGATAGATATATGGATGGATGGATGTATAGATGGATGGATGGATGGATGGATGGATGGATGGATGGATGTATAGATGGATGGATGAATAGATAGATAGATAGATAGATAGATAGATAGATAGATAGATAGATAGATAGATAGATAGATAGATGAATGGATGGATGGATGGATGTATAGATGGATGGATGGATGGATGTATAGATGGATGGATGGATGGATGAATAATAATATAAAGTAATATAAAAACGTTAAATGTGGTGTCCACAAACTTCTGGCCATATATGGAAAATCTATCAGCCCATAATTTACTCATAAATCTCAGGGGTGTTAATACATTTCATCAGGTATACTGGGTGTACTGGGAGTACTGGGAACTTCTTACTTGTTCTCGGTGCTCATGGGCGTGTCCTGAAGTATGAATGGGCGTGTCCCTGGATTAGATGTGGGCGTGTCCTGTGCGCGCCTGAAGCTCGAGGTCGGTGTGGGAACAGCAGATCAGAGCGATTGTGCAGGAAAACACTGAGGCGCGCGCTCGCACCCGCTGTGTGGGAACATCGCTCGCGCTCCATCGTCCTGCTCGTGTCTCCGCTCCCAGCGCGCGCGCTACCATGAAGCGACCCTGCGAGGACAGCAGCTCCGACAGCGACCTGGACGAGACCATCGACCCGGGCAGCGAGAGTCACTACCCCGGGTAAGAACGCACTGTTTAAAGTCTGTTTAACTGTACAGGCTAGTGCAAAAGAGTTTGGACACCCGCCGTCTGCATGTTTGTATGCAAATTGTTTATTTGCTGCATCTAACATATAGATAGATAGATAGATGGATGGATGGATGGATGGATGGATGGATGGATGGATGGATGGATAGATAGATAGATAGATAGATAGATAGATAGATAGATAGATAGATAGATAGATAGATAGATAGATAGATAGATAGAAGTGTAAATAGTAGCATTGTGCAGAAAAACTGAGAATATAACTTATATATCTATTGCTATAGTAATTATAACTATAACTATTTACATATATGGTATTAGGTCTCTATGCATAGTAATATATACATAATAATTATAAGAGTAATAATAATAATAACAATAAACATAAGAATTGGAATAGCTAGGAATGTATAATAATAATAATAATAATAATAATAATAATGGGAATAGCTAGGTATGTATAATAATAATAATAATAATAATATAATAATAATAATAATAATAATAATAATGGGAATAGCTAGGTATGTATAATAATAATAATAATAATAATATAATAATAATAATAATAATAATAATAATAATGGGAATAGCTAGGTATGTATAATAATAATAATAATAATAATAATAATAATAATAGTAATAATAATAACTATAAATATAAGAATGGGAATAGCTAGGTACAAATAATAATAATAATAACAATAATGGGAATAGCTAGATATGTATAATAATAATAATAACAATAATAATGGTGATAATAATAATAAGCATAAGAATGGGAATAGCTATGTATTATAATAATAATAATAATAATAATAATAATATAGATATTGTTAAATGCGCAAATGTGCAAATCATATGGTCCATGTTTTATTAAGTTTTTGTTTGTCCTACATGTTTATTGCTGCAAATAAATATAGATTTAAGTTCATTTATGTCACTTGGACAATCAACACAACGTGAAATTTGACCAGGGTGCACAAACTTTTGCACACGACCGCATAACAGTGTTGTGCTGTTTTGTCAAACTTTTACTGTTATTTATTCTCGTCTCTTGTTGCTCTGGCAGGATGTTGTAGTTTTCAGTTACTTTACCTTAATGCCTCTTCCTGGTCAATGTCACAGTGGATCCAATGCCAACTGGAAACAGTGGGCGCACATAGAAATACACCCCGGTCAGGGTGCTAATCTTTCTCAGGGCATTGTTTACTCTTTCACTCACACCTGAGGATAATTTAGAGCAGCCAGTCCTCTTTTTACCTAAAGGGAAACCATGCATGCGTGAAGAATATGCCAAACTCCACACAGAGAGTGTCCGCAGGCAAGGAATCAATCTCATCCCGCAGATTCTCCAGGGTTCATTTGCAAGGCTTTATTCCTTTTTTGTGGATAGTTGTTTAAGAAGGGGCGACACTGAGCTGCTGGAGCGAGTGCCATACAGCCACATGGGTTCGGTCACTGTCTGTGAAGAGTTTTGCTTATTCTCCTCATCTCCTTTGGGTATGTCTATGGGAATTTGTGTCCATTCAGTCAAAAGAGCATTCGTATGGCTGGACACTGATGTTGGTCAAGGAAGCCTCAGTTGATGTCCTGGTTAATTCCCAAGCTGTTTAGTGGGACTGAGGTCAGGGCTTGTGCAGCTTTTTTCATTTCTTTATAGAGCTTGTTTTGTGCAGAGAGACACAGTCACGCTGAAACAGGAGACGGGCCTTCCCTAAACTATTGCTTCAAAGTTGGAAGCATATAATTTTCTTTAAATAATTGATTTATTTCACCTGTTAGCTACTGTTGTGCCTGAAACACATGAATTCAAAAATTAGAATTAGAATTAGAATACTTTTTACATATCGAAATATCCAAATGTTCTGTTTAATGAACTCAGTGAGAGAAAACAATATTCAACCACTGTTGTTTTTGCTATTTATTATACAGTACTTTATTTTTAAATCCTTTCAAATGTGTTTCAAATTTGTTCTTTTTATAACAGAAGAGTTTTGTTTTAGGTGTAGAAATAGAGACGACTGAGGTTCAGTTCATTGCTTATTATGCAGAGTATCAGTTAAATAAACGCCCTCCACAGTGTTTACTTCTTTTAATACCAGCATCTTTATTAAAATGACTTTATTTGGTAATCGTTAATGTTCAATTACTGGCCGTATGAGTTAATTTGACATTGAAAAAGTTAAAGCAACACTAAAGATAAAGGAGTGGTTTTAATCCTCCAGGTTTAATTTAAGTGTCCACCTGCACTGTGATATAAAGGGCTCAGTTTGCTATAACAGTGTTAGAGCTGTGGACTACCAAGTGGAAAGTTGTGGGTTTAAATCCTGGCTGTGCCGTTCAGCCACTGTTGGGCACTTGAGCATGACCTTTAACCCTCTCTGCTCCAGGGGCTTCGTACAATGACTGACCCTGCACTCTGACCACAGCTTTCAAAGAAGCTGAGATATGTGAATAAAGAATTTTATTGTGGTTTATACGCATATCTGTAAATATGACAAATAAACTTGTTTCATCTGCCTTAGATTATTCTTCAATTATTGTTTATTCATCATCGTAACAAAAATACCTTAAGTATCCAACATTATATAATCTCTAAGTCAATGTTGTAAAAGTTAATTAGACACTGTAAGTGTTAGCTTAATTTAACACTGTATGTGATGGTGCATTTATTATTAGCACAAACAGAGACAAACCAGCTTCTCGAGAAAACGATGTTTAGACAAAATGTTTTGGACAAAATGAAAATCTACCGTGTTCATTTAGTTACGCTAAACTTATATATACGCTGTTAAGAGTTATAAAACACTGTTGAACTAAACACTATATGCAGTAGGAGTGATAATGCAAAAATATAGATTTTTTATACCCGATTGCAATTTCATACCACAATTTTTCATGATGTTACCATAATATTTTCTTTTGCTAACATTTTACCAACAAAGCAGTGCTGCAATATTTTGAAGAACTAAACCATTCACAGATTTTTCTTTATCCAACATAAATAAAAAAAATAGCTAATTTGCTAAATTCTTTTAACCAGTGAATCGAAAACCAACAAGTGTACAGCGTTTCTTTAAAATATTAAATGCCTCATCAAATTAACATGTGTTTATGCATTACTTAATGAACTAAATAGTCTTGAATAGTTCCTTACAAACCCAGTTAATTATGCTAATTATAATTAAGAATAATGAATACTATTAATAACTCTAATAATAATGAATAATAATGTTATAATGAATACTACTAATAATAATTAATACTATTGCAGTCAGTACTAAAGCTTTTCCTGACAATATTACTGTGGTTGTTATAAGATTATAAGCAAAGTCTAAATCATTTTATGCAGTCAGACTCTGTACTGACACTAAACCGTTTCCTTTTGTAGTTTTAATGCGTAATGATTCAGTTATTTATGATTTCAATAATTAAAGTACACTAAGTTTTTCTGCTCGTATTAGAAGCACAGTTTAGTTTCTCTGAAGAAAGAAACCGGCTGGTCTGAGCACCCGTGTGTGTACCAGTCCGAGTTTACATTCAGTCTGGAGGAGGTTTTCATTAAGGATGTTTGTGTATGTGTCTGCATTCATCTACACAGGACCATTGGGTTCTTTTCTTACCTCTACAAGATGCCTATATTAAGGAGGTTCAGAGTTGTGAAATGCTTCTTTCCCTACAATATTATTTAGGCCAGTTTGGTCTGAGGAACGCTCACAGTGCTCACAACCTTAGATACTGTTGTGATTTTCATTCCCTGATCTGTGCCGTGCCATAATTTGATTGAGGAGATTTACAGACAGTTTCTGGGTCTGACTGTTCTGTCATTACAGTTGATTAAGGCTAGATTCATGCAAAACGTATCAGCATGCAGTTCTATCCTTTCAAAATCAAATGTATAACACAAAGTATGCAAAAAGTAAAGGGGTTTGAATATTATTATTTGAATCAACTGTATATAATCAGCCTAAATCCGTCCTGTAGGTGGTAATTAAAACTAAACGAGATATTCAGACACCTGAGGATTTTGGTTTGTTCTGTTGTAATTTATAATCAGAAGTAATAAATATTATTCCCATTGCTTGTTTGCAGGCAGAGCAGCAGTTCGTTCTTGCGCTGTGCGTCTCCCACCACCACGTCTCAGACCATGGCTCGAAAGAAACGACGAGGGGTGAGCAGCTAAACATCCACACCAGTACAGTGGAAATAAAAAAAATAGATGCTGTTTATAGCTCTGAATTGTTCCTGCAGATTATCGAGAAGAGGCGGAGAGACCGAATAAACAACAGTTTATCAGAGCTGCGGCGCCTGGTACCAACGGCTTTTGAGAAACAAGTAAGTTAGCATTATTAGCATGAAATTTTGTATATAAACAAATATAAAATGTGTTTATACATATATTACGTATTTATATATAAATATAATGTAATAATATATATTTTTTGTTTTTTTAGGGATCTGCCAAACTGGAGAAAGCTGAAATTCTGCAGATGACAGTAGATCATTTAAAAATGCTACAGGCTACAGGAGGGAAAGGTACGACTTCACTCTCTCTATCTGTGTGTGTGTGTGTGTGTGTGTGTATACTCTATGTATGTGAGAGTGTGATTTTTTTTATGTATAGAGGAATGTATGTGTATAATTGTGTGTGTGTGTGTGTGTGTATAATAGTGTGTGTGTGTATATGAGAATGTTTGTGTATAATAGTGTGTGTGTGTGTGTGTGTGTTTGTATGTATAAGGAAATGTATGTGTATGATTGTGTGTGTGTGTATAAGGGAATGTACAGTGTATCACAAAAGTGAGTACACCCCTCACATTTCTGCAGATATTTAAGTATATCTTTTCATGGGACAACACTGACAAAATGACACTTTGACACAATGAAAAGTAGTCTGTGTGCAGCTTATATAACAGTGTAAATTTATTCTTCCCTCAAAATAACTCAATATACAGCCATTAATGTCTAAACCACCGGCAACAAAAGTGAGTACACCCCTTAGTGAAAGTTCTTGAAGTGTCAATATTTTGTGTGGCCACCACTATTTCCCAGAACTTCCTTAACTCTCCTGGGCATGGAGTTTACCAGAGCTTCACAGGTTGCCACTGGAATGCTTTTCCACTCCTCCATGACGACATCACGGAGCTGGCAGATATTCGAGACTTTGCGCTCCTCCACCTTCCGCTTGAGGATGCCCCAAAGATGTTCTATTGGGTTTAGGTCTGGAGACATGCTTGGCCAGTCCATCACCTTTACCCTCAGCCTCTTCAATAAAGCAGTGGTCGTCTTAGAGGTGTGTTTGGGGTCATTATCATGCTGTAACACTGCCCTGCGACTCAGTTTCCGGAGGGAGGGGATCATGCTCTGCTTCAGTATTTCACAG
This sequence comes from Trichomycterus rosablanca, assembly GCF_030014385.1. NCBI lineage: Eukaryota > Metazoa > Chordata > Actinopteri > Siluriformes > Trichomycteridae > Trichomycterus > Trichomycterus rosablanca. The sequence goes on along the minus strand of NC_085996.1, from coordinate 6,088,016 downwards.
TACATATTGGAGTTCATGTGTCCCTCAATGAAATGTAACTCCCCAACACCTGCTGCACTCATGCAGCCCCAGACCATGGCATTCCCACCACCATGCTTGACTGTAGGCATGACACACTTATCTTTGTACTCCTCACCTGATTGCCGCCACACATGCTTGAGACCATCTGAACCAAACAAATTAATCTTGGTCTCATCAGACCATAGGACATGGTTCCAGTAATCCATGTCCTTTGTTGACATGTCTTCAGCAAACTGTTTGCGGGCTTTCTTGTGTAGAGACTTCAGAAGAGGCTTCCTTCTGGGGTGACAGCCATGCAGACCAATTTGATGTAGTGTGTGGCGTATGGTCTGAGCACTGACAGGCTGACCCCCCACCTTTTCAATCTCTGCAGCAATGCTGACAGCACTCCTGCGCCTATCTTTCAAAGACAGCAGTTGGATGTGACGCTGAGCACGTGCACTCAGCTTCTTTGGACGACCAACGCGAGGTCTGTTCTGAGTGGACTCTGCTCTTTTAAAACGCTGGATGATCTTGGCCACTGTGCTGCAGCTCAGTTTCAGGGTGTTGGCAATCTTCTTGTAGCCATGGCCATCTTCATGTAGCGCAACAATTCGTCTTTTAAGATCCTCAGAGAGTTCTTTGCCATGAGGTGCCATGTTGGACCAGTATGAGAGAGTGTGAGAGCTGTACTACTAAATTGAACACACCTGCTCCCTATGCACACCTGAGACCTAGTAACACTAACAAATTACATGACATTTTGGAGGGAAAATGACAAGCAGTGCTCAATTTGGACATTTAGGGGTGTAGTCTCTTAGGGGTGTACTCACTTTTGTTGCTGGTGGTTTAGACATTAATGGCTGTATATTGAGTTATTTTGAGGGAAGAATAAATTTACACTGTTATATAAGCTGCACACAGACTACTTTTCATTGTGTCAAAGTGTCATTTTGTCAGTGTTGTCCCATGAAAAGATATACTTAAATATCTGC